>NC_140949.1:52193895-52206395 GCF_014529385.1 Adiantum capillus-veneris | reverse complement strand
ATCCATGTAAATTTGAAGCCTCATGCTAACATCTTGACATTGCTTTGTGCAGTTGTATAAAGAGGTTGTTGCTTGCCTATGGCAAGCTATGTGGAAGGTATGAACTATACAAGACCCCAATCAAAGAAGTACCTGTCCCAAATCAAACCGATGGGAATTCTTGCGGCTGGAGATGTCTTCTCCATGCAGAATATGTCCTGCAAAGCTACTTTGCATTAAAACCTTTCATGACTAAGCTACCCATTTGGCAATGCATTCAGTTAGTTTTGGTTTAGTCTATAAAAGAATTCTCACCATGTGGTCTTTCAATTTTGCAGAGTGCTTTAAAAAACTACACATATGATTATTTGCAAAGATACCGGGTAAGTTTAATACAACACCTGCTTACTATGTCTAGCCCTAGAGAGCTTGAAGATAGTGGCTTGGATGAGCGCACTATTGATCTTACAAAACATGACGTGCCACCACGACAAACCCCTACATCCGATACAGTGGAATCGCAACGGGCCGAGGGTGTCATATCAGCAGAAGATGAAAGAGCCGAGGATGAGGAAAGGTCAAATGAACATATGGAAGGTGCTAAGGTTCAACCGGAGGAGACAATGAAAGAGCCAAGTCAGCCAGTGGAGGAGCCAAAAGAGCCTATGGCTGAAACCCAAGATAAGGAAAGCAGGCCTATAGATGAGCAAAAGGATATGGATGAGGAAAGCAGGCCTAGGGATGAGCAAAATGATATGGATCAGGCAAGGATGTATGAGGCAAGCCGATCAACCTTGAATGAGGCAGAAAGAGCCATGGGGGAGACCCCTGATGAAGATGTGAATGATGACTATGAAGATAAAGTGGAGGAGAGCAACAACGACATGAACACTACAGAGACCCAGTATGGACCCTTGCTACCTGTAGATACGGTTGTTCCGGTAATGTCTATTCAAGTATGGCAAAATATGTTCAGCTTCTAACTACTTATATGTACTTGTCAACTTTTACAGAGGTTGATTATATTGGACGTCAATGGATTGCTGCTGATGCGGGTGCCTCTCTGTGACAGAGGACCCTTTGAGGATTTGCAAACGTTTCGGATGGGAACTTATCGAGTCGTGGTTCGTCCAGGAACCAAGGAATTTATTCAGTTTCTTCTTCCGCGCTTCAGAGTTGCCATATGGTCTTCAATGCAAAGGCAAAACTTGTCGCCACTAGTTGCAATAGTTTGCAGTGTATGCCAAGCTCACACGTCAGATTTTGCCTTTTTGTATGATCAAAGAAAATGCGTTACCGTTGAGGGCCACTACCACCCTAAAAAACCAGGCTTACCTCTTTTGTACAAACCGTTTAGCCAAATCGGTGTACCCTTTGATGCAACTAATACACTACTAATTGATGATACTCGTGAAAAGGGAGAACTAAATCCACCGGGAACAACTATCTCACCACCTTCTTTCGAGGGGCATTCCTTCGATTTTTACCTTGAAGACATTCTGATTCCATACTTAAAAAAATTGTTTCTCAGTCCATTGTTCACGGACGAGTTTGTACTTTCTAATGAATTAAGATGATTCTTCTATCATGTCTTTGTCTTGTCTAACATATATATATATATCTATATATATATATATATATATATATATATTATATATATAATAGAGAGAGAGAGAGAGAGAGAGAGAGAGAGAGAGAGAGAGAGAGAGAGAGGGAGAGAGAGAGAGAGATTTGACGTGGTAAAGAAATGTATTTCAAGCACACTTTTTCACAGGGCACAATTGAAAAAGGAGATCAATAAACTTCATGTCTTGAAAGTCATTTGTATACACTTGGGTTCACAAGAATATCTGTTACATTGACACTACTTCAACCCGACCATCCAACTCTTTGCACAAAATATCTTTTTCCCTTCGCCGCATCACCTTACGGCCAGCTAAGAAAAAGGAAAAATCTGATAGGTCCTTGTCCATTGACTCTTCAATGATGTCATTTCGCAAATGCTGAAGACTGCATAGCTCCCTTATTGTAACCACCAATAGTAGGCCATGCTCTTTATCAATCACTTCCACATCCACAGTAGGATTATCTTCCAAACCTGCAGAAACCTGGTCCATAGGAATGTACTTACCGTTTAGCATTTGTGATCGCATATACCAAAATGAGAGTAACAGTGATTGGCTTGCAATCATGTACTTGACAACTAGAGTATCAAGCGCGACCTCGCACCGTAAACCAATCTCTTCCTTTGCATACCATCCTTTGTCAAGAAGTTTGTCACAGGATGACTACTGAAGTGACTTGCACATGAACATAGTTTTTGTAACTCGGATGTTGTAGCTATGAAACAGCTCTATGAAGAGTGCAACAGGATAAAAGTTTGCAATTCTAACCAGTTTGGTAGGAATAGAGCTACGTAGAGACCTTTGTATATCCTTGTAGAGCTTACTTTGCATTGCCTCCACCATTGTTTCCTCGGGAACTGGCCAATCCACAGTGTTCCAATCGGTTGGTAGAGGCACTTTCACCAACATGCCATTCTTATTCCCTGAGCTGAGTTGGTAAAAGTGGTCATAAAAAAAGATTCCCTCATCAGCCAGTCTTTTGCTGCTCCGCTCTGAGTACTGTAGAGAACCAATGTGGGCATGTACAACATGGAAGAGGCCTATTATGCACTCCACAGGTTCCCATTGCTCATAAGAAGAGGGATAAACATCTGCAATATATATAAGAAGAGTTAAACTAAGAGTATCAATAAGTACAAATGACAAATCTAATGTAATTGAGCTGTGAAGAATGGAGACATTACTCATAACAAGCGGGAGAAACATTGCAAAATATATAAGAAAAGTTATAATGAGAGTATCAGTAAGTTCACATGTCAAGAGTACTTACAATTGCAACGTGGTTGATGTATATCTGATACATTTCCACTGTTTGCTATCACCTCTGGATGGGTAAACACATGCTGAACAAGAACTTTCTTTACAGATCTTTTGCCGATTTCAACTTTGAAATCCAACACCCTGGCCTTCCATGCTGAGCGGTAAACGTTGATACCACTAGACCTCTTGGGTCTTCTTGGTTGCATGAGGACCCATGAACCTTTGTTTATCCTTTGTCCAACCCATTGGTTCTCTGCACTTATTGAAGCTGGTATTGTAATTGAGGATATGCTACTACTTGGCCTTCTAGGCAAAGTGCAGTTGTTGGTTGTTGGTGTGAGAGACAGTAAACACCTGGAGGCTCTTGGGCGAGAAGACGTGGACACCATAACTCTCAGAGAAAAGCTTTAGTGGAGGGAGATTCACTTTGAAAGCATTCTAATGGAGGGAAAGTGTTTTAGAATTCCAATATCTTGTGCGGGCTTAATGGTCATCCTCCAGTACGTTAATGACCATAAGAGAATATCAGAAGTGGGACCACACGCAAGCACCTAAAAGCTCGGTAAAAGGAAGGAAATTACTATGCTACAATCCTAGTTTTGTGAAAGTTTTATGCTATTTTCCTATTTTTTGAGTCTTTCCACGTACTTTCCTACGTAACGTAGCCTTCATGCTCATTGGACGCGCTCTATTTTTCTCTCTCTTCATATGGTCCTCCAAATGACCTCTGAAATTTCCTAATGGATAGTCGAGAAGATAGGCAGGCAAGACGGCCATAGCAGCTAGTTGGAACGTTTAGAAATAGGATATGAAATGTGTGGCTTGGATCTTGAAAGGATAGATACCTCTCTCTCTCTCTCTCTCTCTCTCTCTCTCTCTCTCTCTCTCTCTCTCTCTCTCTCTCTCTCTCTCTCTCTCTCTCTCTCTCTGTGCGTCAACCTTGTCCAAAGCTATGTCGGTTACATGGGCTTTACTAAAAAGTTTTGGTTTCCCATGTGCAATGCTCAGATAGCTTTAATTTATAAAAGAAATTGAGTCTCAATTTTTTTAAAATTGTAGTTTAACCAATTCATCATGAAAATTAAATTTTAAAATTTAGTCTCAGCTTGCAAAAATTGTATTCATAATCAAAGCAAAATAAGACCGGAATCAGACGATGCCGGTGGTAGTTGGCAAAGGTGTAAGCTTCCTCCGACTTACTTGTACCTAAGAGATGGAGGAAAGAAAATATCTTCACTCTATAGGGTTTTCTTTCAGCGCATCATCGACAACCCAATGGTAAGGCACTCGTCGTTTTCCTACAAGTTTTGAGTTCAAGCTACGCAACTCACATTTTATGCTGGAAAAGTGCACGATAGTGTTGCCTTTCCAACGGGGAGAGGGGGTCTCATGTGAAATTTGGCCAATCCAAAAATAGTCTCCTTTTTGTCCAATAAGTTATGTCATCAAGGATGCATGCACCTTGCTTTTTCTTGTCGCCGCCCCTCTGAACCCTAAGTGGACCAACTTTACAAATCTTGTCTTCATAATAAAATGGATCCCATATGAGTTGGAAACCAAGTCAAGAGAGATACCATGAGAATTAATGATTAAAACCTTTGAGCGTTAGCCTGAGTTCAGATTTAAAGAGCAAATTCAAGAGCTTGACTGCGACGATAATTGGAAATATTTCAAAGAAGTTATTATACGAGTGAGTGATGAGAAGTATGCAAGATATACAAAACAAATTCCAAGTCTACCAACTTACTTAGATATTCGAGAATAAGTACGATTAAAATTAGAAGTTGTGATTGATGAGTGTCTTGTACAAGATGCTATTTTTTTAGAGGCTAATGATGAAGGTATAGTTAAAGCTGTGTATGAAAAGATGGGCATAAAAAGCTACTTTATGGCCCCAAAAAAACCACATTAAGCACACATGCATGTCGACTAATCTTGTCAGCATCAATGCCCCATAACTGCATAAATAATATATACACTGCAAGCAAGCAAAAATTACTTTTTTTTCTACCCTTTTTCTTATCGTGAATCGAGAGCAATGCGACACTATTTTCAGACCAATTTTCTCACACTAGTTCAACTCTCCCAACTTCTGGTGCCGACAAAGAGGTATCATAAGGGTGCAAGAGGGCGCCATGGGAGTGGTGAGTGGCCAACATTTGAGGAGGATTTTATAAGTGTAACATATTAGATATACATTGTACACAATGAAGAAGGATAACCTCAGAAGTTCTACAAATAGTAAATCTTGGAACAACATAGTCATGAGTTAACTAATCCCACCTTCTGTGTGATAGAGATGAGTGGGCAAACACGGTGCTACCATTGCTACTAACGGATTGTCTTTAATTGTGATAAGGCCAAACTTCTCTTGCAAATCAAATTCTGGAGGAGCCCTCCAATTGAAGCCTTGTAGTAAGCTTGCAAGTTGAATTTGTACATTCAAGAGACCTAGCAAAGAACCAGGACATCCTCTTCGCCCGGCCCCAAAGGCTAACAATTCAAAATTCTTCCCTTCCACACTCAAATTACTATTCAAAAACCTATTTGGCTTAAATAGTAATGGCTCATCCCACGTATCCGCGTCTCGACCTATTGCCCATGCATTCACATATACTTGTGTATTTTCAAGGACATCAAAGCCTATGAGCTTGCATGATTGAGTAGCCACATGTGGTATCAAAAAAAGTACCACTGGGTGCAGCCTCATGGTTTCATTGACAATGGCTCTTAGATATGGTAAGTGGGCAATGTCGGTCTCCTCCACCATGCGCTCTGTGCCCACCACCTTTTCAATCTCCTCTTGCACGAGTTTTAATTCTTGAGGACTTGCTAGAAGTTCAGAAAGTGCCCACTCAATTGTGTAAGCAGATGTATCAGTCCCTCCAATAAACATATCCTTGACAACACAAAAAAGAAGACATTTATAGCATGTACTCTCTCTCTCTCTCTCTCTCTCTCTCTCTCTCTCTCTCTCTCTCACACACACACACACACACACACACACACACACACACACACACACACACCCACCAAATTTGGTTGGATTCGAACTTGGAGCCATACCAGTATGAAGGCTTTTATGTTGTCATCGGTTATACTCTCCTTGGAGGACAGTGAGAGCAGGAGGTCCAAAAGGTCTTCACGGGTGGAGGAGTCAATAGTGCTACCACAGGGCCTGCTCCTCCTCCGAGAGTCAAGTATCTCCTGCAAGAGGATGTTGAGATTCCGAGCTATCTGGCAACCGCGGCGCCGGACACCCTGAATGTCCATCCATGCGATCAAAGGGAAGAGGTCACTAATATTGAAGATGTTGAGGCACTGTAACAACTCATCAAGGAGATGCACCAGATTTAGAGAAGGATCCACAATATGTGAATCTGTGGAAATCATTTCATGCAGAGTTTTCCCTAGCACCATCTTGGATACCATGTTATTGCTTGCTTGCAAGAGATGGGGCCGTATTGCCACCATAACCTGGCTTGTCAGCTCTGCGCAAGAGTCACCGCTAGTAGCGTCCATAAATTCCTTCTTGATTGCCCTGACAAGCCTGTGTGCCTCTTCCTCTCTCACATGTCTGAAGGACTCGACCCTCTTAGGGCTTACTAGGTCTGTCACACAAATCTGCCTCATGAGCCTCCAGTAAGAGTTGGGTGGGCAGAAGGCGATGTCTGTACAATCATAGAGAGTAACGACACCAGCAGCGGGGCGAGGGCGGCCTGCAAATATCTGGTCATGTGTCTGGAGGATGAGGCGTGCGGCTTGCGGCGAGGAGGCGACGATGACAGGGATGGATCCAAAGCGAAGCCACATGAGGGGGCCATGAAGTTTGCTGAGGTCGAAGAGAGCCTTGTGGGGGCTGTTTCCAAGCAAGTGGAGGTGGCCAATAATGGGCAGGCCCTTGGGGCCAGGTGGCCTTGAAGAGGAGTGTCTCTTCCTGTATTGCCATGAGGTGTAGAGTATGCATGCGGCTGCTATAAGGACACTCAGAGCGGGCAGCCATTGCGCTCTGCAGGTTTCAGCGACGTTGAGGTAGTCGAGAAGATAGGCAGGCAAGAAGGCCATAGCAGCTAGCTAGTTGCAGAGGGCCGAAGGTATGTTTAGAAGAAGGATATGAAATGTGTGGCATCGCAAGTGTCAACGTCAACCTTTATTTGGATTTGGGTGGCTTGGATCTTGAAAGGACAGAAATCGCATGATGGCATTTCTGCAACTCTGAAGGTTGCTAGTCAACTTCTAAACAGATGACGGGCCCGGGCCCCGGAATCAGGACCCCTCTCTCTCTCTCTCTCTCTCTCTCTCTCTGTCTCTGCGTCAACCTTGTCCAAAGCTATGTCGTTTACATGGGCTTTACTAAAAAAAAATTGGTACAAACATGTGCAATGCTCATATAGCTTTAGTTTATAAAAGAAATTGAGTCTCAATTTTTTTAAAATCGTAGTTTAACCAATTCATCATGAAAAATAAATTTTAAAATTTAGTGTCAACTTGCAAAAATTGTATTCATAATCAAAGCAAAATAAGACCGGAATCAGATGATGTCAATGGTAGTTGGCAAAGGTGTCAGCTTCCTCCAGCTTACTTGTTCTTAAGAGGTAGAGGAAAGAATATATCTTCACTTTACATGGTTTTCTTTCAGCGAATCATCGACAACCCAATGGTAAGGCGCTCGTCGTTTTCCTACAAGTTTTGAGTTCAAGCTACGCAACCCACATTTTATGCTGGAAAAGTGCACGATAGTGTTGCATTTCCAATAGGGAGAGGGGGTCTCATGTGAAATCTGGCCAATCCAAAAATAGTCTCCTTTTGTCCAATAAGTTCTGTCATCAAGGATGCATGCACCTTGCTTTTTCTATGTCGCCGCCCCCTCTGAACCCGGCCTAAGTGGACCAACTTTACAAATCTTGTCTTCATAATAAAATGGATCCCATATGAGTTGGAAACCGAGCCAAGAGAGATACCATGAGAATTAATAATTAAAACCTTTGAGTGTTAGCCTGAGTTCAGATTTAAAGGAGCAGATTCAAGAGCTTGACAGCAACGATAATTGGAAATATTTTAAAGAAGCTATTATACGAGTGAGTGATGAGAATTATGCAAGATATACATAGCAAATTCCAAGTCTACCAACTTACTCAGATATTCAAGAATAAGTACGATCAAAATTAGAAGTTGTGATTGATGAGTGTCTTCTACAAGATGCTACTTTCTTAGAGGCTAATGATGAAGGTATAGTTAAAGTTGTGTATGGAAAGCTGGGTTTTGCAGATGCTTTACATGAAGTAGGAATCTTTGAGGGTGAGGCTATTCAGCCTCAAGATACACATGGTGAACTTTGCAAAGAGCCTATACATGAAACATATGAGAAAAAGAATTCAAGGGATCAAAAGGATAAAGTGGTTGAAACTCAGGATGAACCATTAGGAAATTTCGGAGGTCATTTGGAGGGCCATATGAAGAGAGAGAAAAATAGAGCGCGTCCAATGAGCATGAAGGCTACGTTACGTAGGAAAGTACCTGGAAAGACTCAAAAAATAGAAAAATAGCATAAAACTTTCACGAAACTAGGATTGTAGCATAGTAATTTCCTTCCTTTTACCGAGCTTTTAGGTGCTTGCATGTGGTCCCACTTCTGATATTCTCTTACGGTCATTAACGTACTGGAGGGTGACCATTAAGCCAACACAAGATATTGGAATTTTAAAACACTTTCCCTCCATTAGAATGCTTTCAAAGTGAATCTCCCTCCACTAAAGCTTTTCTCTGAGAGTTATGGCGTCCACGTCTTCTCGCCCAAGAGCCTCCAGGTGTTTACTGTCTCTCACACCAACAACCAACAACGGCACTTTGCTTAGAACGCCAAGTAGTAGAATATCCTCAATTACAATACCAGCTTCAATAAGTGCAGACAACCAATGGGTTGGACAAAGGATAAACAAAGGTTCATGGGTCCTCATGCAACCAAGAAGACCCAAGAGGTCTAGTGGTATCAACGTTTACCGCTCAGCATGGAAGGCCAGGGTGTTGGATTTCAAAGTTGAGATCGGCAAAAGATCTGTAAAGGAAGTTCTTATTCAGCATGTGTTTACCCATCCAGAGGTGATAGCAAATGGTGGAAATGTATCAGATATACATCAACCACGTTGCAATTGTAAGTACTCTTGACATGTGAACTTACTGATACTCTCATTATAACTTTTCTTATATATTTTGCAATGTTTCTCCCGCTTGTTATGAGTAATGTCTCCACTCTTCACAGCTCAATTGCATTAGATTTGTCATTTGTACTTATTGATACTCTTAGTTTAACTCTTCTTATATATATTGCAGATGTTTATCCCTCTTCTTATGAGCAATGGGAACCTGTGGAGTGCATAATAGGCCTCTTCCATGTTGTACATGCCCATATTGGTTCTCTACAGTACTCAGAGAGGAGCAGCAAAAGATTGGCTGATGAGGGAATCTTTTTTTATGACCACTTTTACCAACTTAGCTCAGGGAATAAGAATGGCATGTTGGTGAAAGTGCCTCTACCAACCGATTGGAACACTGTGGACTGGCCAGTTCCCGAGGAAACAATGGTGGAGGCAATGCGAAGTAAGCTCTACAAGGATATACAAAGGTCTCTACGTAGCTCTATTCCTACCAAACTGGTTAGAATTGCAAACTTTTGTCCTGTTGCACTCTTCATAGAGCTGTTTCATAGTTACAACATCAGAGTTACAAAAACTATGTTCATGTGCAAGTCATTTCAGTAGTCATCCTGTGACAAACTTCTTGACAAAGGATGGTATGCAAAGGAAGAGATTGGTTTACGGTGCGAGGTCGCGCTTGATACTCTAGTTGTCAAGTACATGATTGCAAGCCAATCACTGTTACTCTCATTTTGGTATATGCGATCACAAATGCTAAACGGTAAGTACATTCCTATGGACCAGGTTTCTGCAGGTTTGGAAGATAATCCCACTGTGGATGTGGAAGTGATTGATAAAGAGCATGGCCTACTATTGGTGGTTACAATAAGGGAGCTATGCAGTCTTCAGCATTTGCGAAATGACATCATTGAAGAGTCAATGGACAAGGAACTATCAGATTTTTCCTTTTTCTTAGCTGGCCGTAAGGTGATGCGGCGAAGGGAAAAAGATATTTTGTGCAAAGAGTTGGATGGTCGGGTTGAAGTAGTGTCAATGTAACAGGTATTCTTGTAAACCCAAGTGTATACAAATGACTTTCAAGACATGAAGTTTATTGATCTCATTTTTCAATTGTGCCCTGTGAAAAAGTGTGCTTGAAATACATTTCTTTACCACGTCAAATCTCTCTCTCTCTATCTATCTCTCTCTCTCTCTCTCTCTCTCTCTCTCTCTCTCTCTCTATATATATATATATATATATATATATATATATATATACATATATATATATATATATATATATATATATATATATATATATATATATATATATGTGTGTGTGTGTGTGTGTGTGTGTGTTAGACAAGACAAAGACAGATAGAAAAATCATCTTAATTCATTAAAAAGTACAAACTCGTCCGTGAACAATGGACTGAGATACAATTTCTGTAAGTATGGAATCAGAATGTCTTCAAGGTAAAAATCGAAGGAATGCCCCTCGAAAGAAGGTGGTGAGATAGTTGTTCCCGGCGGATTTAGTTCTCCCTTTTCAGGAGTATCATCAATTAGTAGTGTATTAGTTGCATCAAAGGGTACACCGATTTGGCTAAACGGTTTGTACAAAAGAGGTAATCCTGGTTTTTTAGGGTGGTAGTGGCCCTCAACGGTAACGCATTTTCTTTGATCATACAAAAAGGCAAAATCTGACGTGTGAGCTTGACATACACTGCAAACTATTGCAACTAGTGGCGATAAGTTTTGACTTTGCATTGAAGACCATATGGCAACTCTGAAGCGCGGAAGAAGAAACTCAATAAATTCCTTGGTTCCTGGACGAACCACGACCCGACAAGTTCCCATCCGAAACGTTTGCAAATCCTCAAAGGGTCCTCTATCACCGAGAGGCACCCGCATCAGCAGCAATCCATTGACGTCCAAGATAATCAACCTCTGTCAAAGTTGACAAGTACATATAAGTAGTTAGAAGCTGAACATATTTTGCCATACTTGAATAGACGTTACCGGAACAACCGTATCTACAGGTAGCAAGGGTCCATACTGGGTCTCTGTAGTGTTCATGTCGTTGTTGCTCTCCTCCGCTTTATCTTCATAGTCATCATTCAAATCTTCATCAGGAGTCTCCCCCATGGCCCTTTCTGCCTGATTCAAGGTTGATCGGCTTGCCTCATACATCCTTGCCTGATCCATATCATTTTGCTCATCCCTAGGCCTGCTTTCCTCATCCATATCCTTTTGCTCATCTATAGGCCTGCTTTCCTCATCCTGGGTTTCAGCCATAGGCTCTTTTGGCTCCTCCATTGGCTGACTTGGCTCTTTCATTGTCTCCTCCGGTTGAACCTTAGCAGCTTCCATATGCTCATTTGTCCTTTCCTCATCCTTGGCTCTTTCATCTTCTGCTGATATGACACCCTCGGCCCGATGCGATTCCACTGTATCGGATGTAGGGGTTTTTCGTGGTGGCACGTCATGTTTTGTAAGATCAATAGTGCGCTCATCCAAGCCGCTATCTTCAAGCTCTCTAGGGCTAGACATAGTAAGCAGGTGTTGTATTAAACTTACCCGGTATCTTTGCAAATAATCATATGTGTAGGTTTTTAAAGCACTCTGCAAAATTGAAAGACCACATGGTGAGAATTCTTTTATAGACTAAACCAAAACTAACTGAATGCATTGCCAAATGGGTACCTTAGTCATGAAAGGTTTTAATGCAAAGTAGCTTTGCAGGACATATTCTGCATGGAGAAGACATCTCCAGCCGCAAGAATTCCCATCGGTTTGATTTGGGACAGGTACTTCTTTGATTGGGGCCTTGTATAGTTCATACCTTCCACATAGCTTGCCATAGGCAAGCAACAACCTCTTTATACAACTGCACAAAGCAATGTCAAGATGTTAGCATGAGGCTTCAAATTTACATGGATATCTATAAGAAACACTTTCTGATACAAAACACTTACAGCCTAATTTTAGGGTGGGTTCCTTTTATTGAATTGAACACCCACACTGCTGGTTGGTCAACATCAAGGCATATGAGACTCCAGTGATGGTTGTTCTCATATGGGAAGATGATCACAGTAACTTCCAGCATAGCACAGTGGAGAAACTAGCTCTCAAAGGTCCCAGATGGACTGTTCTTTTGTCTAATAATTACAGACATTTGTGGATCAAGGAGAAACACCTCTGTGTGAGTGTGCAACGGGAGTTGACTTTTGATCAGGCTGCAGAGACTCTACCTGAGTTAGCAAACCTATTATCTGAGTTTTCGAAGCTAGCAAGATAGTAACACTTACTTAAGACAAGCATAGATAATTGTGTCTGAAATCTGAGCATCTGGATTCTGCAATAAATCGATGTCCACTTTTTCCAGAGCTAGCTTTCTGGTTCCATCTACAAATGGTATCTCTGCAAGCAAACCATTCTTCATTGAAAGTAGAGTTTCTTGATTCATTGCCTCTATAGACATGGTCACATTGCACTCTGT